>NC_053499.1:107709786-107717286 GCF_905171775.1 Rana temporaria
CAGATGGACGAATGCAGCATCTGAATTGGTCAGAAGTCTTACCGGATTAAAGCGTCTGATGCGGCGTCCCCAGGGAGAGCTCCGTGCGTCTCATACAAACAGCTCAGAGAGCTGTTTAAATGGGACATCCCAAGCCGCGCCGTATGTCACGTGGAGTGACGCAGACGCGGCTCTCCATCCCGACAACCTGCGCACTGATTCAGTGCGCCGGCGTGCAAGCCTGAGACCCAATGGCATGACGCCAGGTCCAGGGTTGCGAATCCCGAGCTCGGATTGGAGCTCGGGAACTGGATGGACCTACGTGCGCCAATAAAAAACAAGGGGGGAGGAGCCGTAGCCAGACGGGTCACATGACCAGGAGCGCTGGGCTAACAGAATGAAAATGCTGAAATTACAAGGAAAAGAACAATGAGAAAGTATAATGAGCATATGAAATTAATCAAATTGATAACAAAATATATATAGGGAGATACACCTATAATTATTATGACATTGCAATACAGATTCCAGGTGAATCTTCGAACGGGGGGGGGGGGGGGGGGCGGACATAGAGGGACAATGTACAGGCATTGTGATGTGTCATGCTGAAAAAAGACAATGATACAAGGCAAACATTGACAAATCAATGGAATCAAAAAAACACAACAATTACAGTAATATTGAATATTGGTACTCGTGTGTATAATTAGGGGTATTCCAAAATAAAATGCAAACTGTATGAAGGAATGTTTAGTATGTCAAAACCTATTCAAATAATTTACTGAATTAAGTAAAGTTGCGGATGGGACGCCTATAAAAAGGATTTGTAGGAATTGATTTCATTTAATCCGGGGTATATCGTGGCGTTAAGGTGTTCTATCCAAAGACATTCCTTTTGTAGGATAGATTTGTCCCAGTCTCCACCCCGTGGATGTGGGGGGATGACTTCTAATATAAGGAAACGTACCACTGATAAATCATAACGGTGGTAAAATTCTATGTGGCGTCCAATTGTGGTTAGTTTACCACCCCGCGTGTCATACAGGTGGTCACCCATTCGTTGGCGAAATTCTCTGATAGTTTTCCCCACATAAAACGCCTTACAATTACATACCATTAAATATATAACTCCCCTTGTACCACAATCTGCGAAGAACGTGTGAGGTACTGGGCAAAGGGAATACTCCTAATGAGTGGTTTAGGGTGAGCACTGGTGGCGAAAAGTAGGGTGTTGCCAGCCGTGGGTTTGCGGTAGAGATCCGTATACAAAATACCGTCCGTTTGTTTGATGACAACCAGGTCCAAAAAGGGGACCTGGGTGTCATCAAATTGGACGGTAAATTTTAGATTAAATTTGTTAATGTTTAGTAGCTGTACAAATTCCAACAAGGACTCAGCGGAGCCAGTCCAGATTATAAAGAGATCATCTATAAATCTGTACCAGAGTAGAACTTGGTCCAGGAACTTACGGAGGGTGTCGTTGGCATAGAGAGAGCGCTCCCAGCCGCCTAGATATAAATTGGCGTAAGCTGGAGCGCAAGAAGTCCCCATGGCTACACCTTGATTTTGTAAAAATAATTCATCATTAAAAGTAAAATAATTTTTAGTCAGGATAAAGGATAATAATTGTAAGATAAACTCAACAAATGACCAAGAGGTATTTTCCTGCTCATACAAGAAGGACCCAGCCATTCTGACGCCCTGCTCGTGGGGGATGCTCGAGTACAAGGCCTCGACATCAAGAGCCACGAGCAAGGTGTCAGAAGGGACTTGTGTCCCCTCAATATGTTTCAGGAGGTCAGAGGTGTCTCTGATAAATGACGGAAGACTGGTGACATGGGGCATCAGGAAAGCGTCCACAAATTTGCTGGCGTTATCTGTGAGGGAACCCATGCCAGAGACAATGGGTCGGCCCGGGGGGGTTGTTTAAATCTTTGTGCGTTTTAGGGAGGCAGTAGAAGGTGGGTAGACGAGGGAATTTAGGGATTAAATATTCCACAGTGTCTTTGTCAATGAGGCCTTGCAGGTATGCATCAGTACAGAGGAACCTGAGTTCTGCAGTAAATGTAGATACAAGAGTGGAAGAAATCCGACTGTACCAGTCGGTGTTGTTAACCACTTACCCCCCGGACCATATTGCTGCCCAAAGACCAGAGTACTTTTTGCGATTCGGGACTGCGTCGCTTTAACAGACAATTGCGCGGTCGTGCGACGTGGCTCCCAAACAAAATTGGCGTCCTTTTTTTCCCACAAATAGAGCTTTCTTTTGGTGGTATTTGATCACCTCTGCGTTTTTTTTTTTTTGCGCTATAAACAAAAATAGAACGACAATTTTGAAAAAAATGAATATTTTTTACTTTTTGCTGTAATAAATATCCCCCAAAAATATATAAAAAAACATTTTTTTTCCTCAGTTTAGGCCGATACGTATTCTTCTACATATTTTTCGTAAAAAAAATCGCAATAAGCGTTTATTGATTGGTTTGCGCAAAAGTTATAGCGTTTACAAAATAGGGGGTATTTTTATGGCATTTTTATTAATATTTTTTTTACTAGTAATGGCGGCGATCGGCGATTTTTTTTTCGGTATTGCGACATTATGGCGGACACTTCGGACATTTTTGACACATTTTTGGGACCATTGGCATTTTTATAGCGATCAGTGCTATAAAAATGCATTAGATTACTATAAAAATGCCACTGGCAGTGAAGGGGTTAACACTAGGGGGCGGGGAAGGGGTTAAGTATGCCTGGGTGTGTTCTTACTGTGGGGGGGGGGTGGCCTCACTTGGGGAAACACTGATTTTCTGTTCATACATTGTATGAACAGAAAATCAGCATTTCCCCTGCTGACAGGAACGAGAGCTGTGTGTTTACACACACAGCTCCCGTTCCCCGCTCTGTACCGAGCGATCGCGTGTGCCCGGCGGCGATCGCGCCCGCCGGGCACACGCACGGGAGTCGGGGGCGAGCGGGGGGCGCGCGCGCGCGCCTCCGGCGGCGCGCGTGCGCCCCTAGTGGCGGCTAAAGGGTAGGACGTCCATTTACGTGGTCTCGCCTAGGAGAGCCACCTTGTGGACGTAAAATGACGGTGCGGCGACGGCAAGTAGTTAAGTATCAGATAACGCATATCTTGGTAAAGTTTATGTGTCATAAGGACAATATTACCGCCCTTATCCGATTGCTTGATAATAATGTCAGAACATTTCTGCAGAGATTTCAGGGCTCTAGTCTGTTGAGTGGTCAGGTTTGGGGTGACATCGTGCCACTCCTGTCTTTTGAGATCGCGAATAGTAGCCTGTACAAAAGCCCAGATGGAAGGGCAGGTCATGAGATCAGGGAATCTCCGGGAAGGGAGACGGAAAGGTTTACGAGGGGGTCTGATGATTGGAGTGGTTATAGGTGTATCATCATTAGCAACCGGTGAGGGATCTACTTCTTCTGGGTTACTTTCATCATAAAGGAGCATGAGGTCTCGTAGAGCTCGAAATTCATCCATTGTGAATTGTTTAGTTCTTTCCGAGAGCTCACGCTCCAGACTAGTCAAGCTACGATCCTTATCAAAATTAAATTTATATGTGAGGTTGCGGGCAAAGAGGTAGAGATCCTTGATCGTATAAGTGATCTTAAGAGGGTCGCGGGGACAGAAGCCAAGGCCTAAATGTAAAACTGAAGATTGATCCTCATATAGTACATGTGAGGTCAGGTTGATTATGTTAAGGTGGGTATTTTGAGAGGAGTTGGTTGAAGTGGAGGCGGTAGGGTTGGGATTGGTTTGAGGACAAACGTATCCAGATTTCCCTGCTGTTTTTTGAGGTCTAAAAAAATGGCCTCATCAGTAATTTTGGTATACTTATTAGTCATCAAAGCAGAATTGAGGACTTTTGGAATCGCGCCGTGTAAGGATGTAGATCTGGCTATGTTGTCAGTAGATAGGTTGGTGTCTACAAGATCCCGTGTAGTGGGTACCAGGGTTTTCGCTCTTTTGGTAGTTTGTCTATCTTTTTTGGCAGGTAGTGGAGGGGGGGTAGCGCCTCCATATCTCAATCTTTTACGTGCGGACTTAACCCCTGAGGTGGTAGCGGGGAATCTCGTTCCACTGTGCTGAGATGTCAGTGAAGAGATTGAGGAGTCAGATTCGACCTCTGTATTGGAGTTCCCAGGGTGCTGGTTGCGTCTGGTGTTCCTCCTGCCTATCTGATTGGTGGACCATTTGTATGCATAGCCTTCTGCATAGGTGGCTTTGTCCTTATTAAATTTAGTTTGTTTACTGACAATAATGTCTTTGTTAAGGGTCTCTAAGCGAGTTTTAACTTCCTTCCATTTGTCAGTGAATGTAGTGTTTCCCACCAAGTGGAGGAATTCAGTATTTAGATTATTTATTTCTTGATCAAGAATGATCATATCTTTACTGTATTGTACGACTAGGGATTTCATCAATTCGATGCTACAACCAAGTAGAATGTTTTCCCAGTTCTTTTTAAACTCAGCCATGGGATCCTTAATAGTTGGAAAAATTTGGACACGTAGTCCGATAGGGCATATATTATCTAATAAATAACGCCTGAAATACTCGATGTGCCAATGGAGATGAGATTTGCGTTTCAAAAAGGAAAAGATTTTTGAGAAATACACTTTAAGATCGTCATCTATTTTATGTGTATTGAGGGTAGATGTTTGGATCGTAGCCATAAAACCTGTCCAATCAGTGCCAAGAACTTCCATGGTGTCTAGCCCAGTATGTGAGCCACTCCTATTTTAAAGAAAGACCAAGAACCTGGATCTTTGCAATGAAAAAAAAGGGGATAAAATGTTGTTTAATAATAATTAGAGTAAGAGGCACTCAAAGGGGTAGACTTAGACGAGCGTTTGCTCTGGAAAGTCTACAAAAAGGGAGAAACGGGTGTGTTATCCACCCAATTAATAGTTTGGAAGAGAGAGTATTGCCTCTATTAGGCTATTGATAAAATCAAACAGATGTGCCAGCATCCCGGTTGTTTGTAAATAGTGGGATCTAGTGGATAGAATCAAGAAGGGCTGCTTGAGGCCGATTGGTAATTCATACCACAGATCAAGGGGGAAAAAAGGAATTGGGATTTTCGAGGCACTGATAGGTAAACAAGGTTTGTAAAAATATATGAAAATGTATTTAACAATATACAAAAATACAAGGATAAAAGTCATTTGGGACAAACCCCACAAATCAGATGGGTAACAAGACCATTGTTATCTAATCGGTGGAGCCATTGATCTCGATCGGTTTCGCGGTATAAAACCGCTTCTTCAGGAGAATTTCTAGAAAATACAGGTAAGATATATAATGAAAAACAAGCAATATGTACTATAAAGTTACAAGAGAAAATATATAATAATCAGCATTGCATTCTGCAGGGGAGTCAAGAAAAGCTTGCTCACCTTTACTGGCCAAAACAATCGCGTGCTGGGTTGGGCAGTCCCCCTGTGGCGCACGTGGGGGATAATGCAGACGAGCTCTATAGGGTAAGGTCAATTAATTAATTATGGTGGGTATTATTAATAGAATGGGACACCAGGTGCAAGTGGGGGACTAGTGGGTAAATGGTTAGGATGAGTGACAAGGATGAAGAAGGAGGAGGGAGGGAAGGAGGGAGGGAGAGGGGGAAAGGGGGAGTGTTGGTGAGGGATGAGTGACAAGGTTGAAAAAAGGGGGGGGAGGGGGGGAAAGAAAGGGGGGCCACAGGTCCAAAATGAGGGAAATAGAAAGAAAGAGAAATTGTTGACTTTTTTCAGCATGACACATCACAATGCCTGTACATTGTCCCTCTATGTCCCCCCCCCCCCCCCTGTTCGAAGATTCACCTGGAATCTGTATTGCAATGTCATAATAATTATAGGTGTATCACCCTATATATATTTTGTTATCAATTTGATTAATTTCATATGCTCATTATACTTTCTCATTGTTCTTTTCCTTGTAATTTCAGCATTTTCATTCTGTTAGCCCAGCGCTCCTGGTCATGTGACCCCTCTGGCTACGGCTCCTCCCCCCTTGTTTTTTATTGGCGCACGTAGGTCCATCCAGTTCCCGAGCTCCAATCCGAGCTCGGGATTCGCAACCCTGGACCTGGCGTCATGCCATTGGGTCTCAGGCTTGCACGCCGGCGCACTGAATCAGTGCGCAGGTTGTCGGGATGGAGAGCCGCGTCTGCGTCACTCCACGTGACATACGGCGCGGCTTGGGATGTCCCATTTAAACAGCTCTCTGAGCTGTTTGTATGAGACGCACGGAGCTCTCCCTGGGGACGCCGCATCAGACGCTTTAATCCGGTAAGACTTCTGACCAATTCAGATGCTGCATTCGTCCATCTGTATTTTGTTTAATTTTATTTTATTTACATTGTTTTGGACTATGACCCTCAAACTCAAAGACCCAAGACAATTGTACGATTTAAATAAATAATACTGGGGCAAAGGACAGGCAGCTTTTGAAAAATCCGGTAAAGGCATCTGAGTCCAGGATTGTTTATGACGACAAGTTAGTCAGGCTGGAGGGAATATTAGACCAACAGTAAAGTTTGAGGGTCATAGTCCAAAACAATGTAAATAAAATAAAATTAAACAAAATACAGATGGACGAATGCAGCATCTGAATTGGTCAGAAGTCTTACCGGATTAAAGCGTAGCCAGACGGGTCACATGACCAGGAGCGCTGGGCTAACAGAATGAAAATGCTGAAATTACAAGGAAAAGAACAATGAGAAAGTATAATGAGCATATGAAATGAATCAAATTGATAACAAAATATATATAGGGAGATACACCTATAATTATTATGACATTGCAATACAGATTCCAGGTGAATCTTCGAACAGGGGGGGGGGGGGGGGGGACATAGAGGGACAATGTACAGGCATTGTGATGTGTCATGCTGAAAAAAGTCAACAATTTCTCTTTCTTTCTATTTCCCTAATTTTGGACCTGTGGCCCCCCTTTCTTTCCCCCCCCTCCCCCCCTTTTTTCAACCTTGTCACTCATCCCTCACCAACACTCCCCCTTTCCCCCTCTCCCTCCCTCCTTCCCTCCCTCCTCCTTCTTCATCCTTGTCACTCATCCTAACCATTTACCCACTAGTCCCCCACTTGCACCTGGTGTCCCATTCTATTAATAATACCCACCATAATTAATTAATTGACCTTACCCTATAGAGCTCGTCTGCATTATCCCCCACGTGCGCCACAGGGGGACTGCCCAACCCAGCACGCGATTGTTTTGGCCAGTAAAGGTGAGCAAGCTTTTCTTGACTCCCCTGCAGAATGCAATGCTGATTATTATATATTTTCTCTTGTAACTTTATAGTACATATTGCTTGTTTTTCATTATATATCTTACCTGTATTTTCTAGAAATTCTCCTGAAGAAGCGGTTTTATACCGCGAAACCGGTCGAGATCAATGGCTCCACCGATTAGATAACAATGGTCTTGTTACCCATCTGATTTGTGGGGTTTGTCCCAAATGACTTTTATCCTTGTATTTTTGTATAT